>NW_019416437.1:1403209-1433121 GCF_000390285.2 Anoplophora glabripennis
TATACAGGGTGTAACGGATGCTGATGGCCAAACTTCAGGGGGTTATTATACAAGTAATTTTCAACAAAAAAGTAATATAAGATTTTTTTGGAATGTTGATAGTTGCTCTTTTATTTAACATTTTTTGATTTCAAAAAATTTTGCTCCTTTTTTCATAAAAACAAAAATATCTCTGTTATTCTTACAGCCACATCAAATTTAGACATACCATCGGAAAGAGCATTAAATTTACTACAAGACGAGCATATATGAGTGTTTAAAAAATCTTCTATACCAGGTGCTGTAAAAAGTTAAATGTAATAATTGTGAAATGAGCAAAATTAGTGGTATCTCCTTATTGGTGGTAACGCCAAAAATTTGTTAATGAGGACGTGTTTTTTCTTCAGCAGAAACTACTGTATTCAGTAAGCTCTTTAACGATATATCAACTTTTGAACAGAGAATAACAGAGATATTTTTTTTTTTATGAAAAAAAGATCAACATTTTTTTAAATCAAAAAATGTTAAATAAAAGAGCAACTATCAACATTCCAAAAAAATCTTATAATACTTTTTTGTTGAAAATTACTTGTATAATAACCCTCTGAAGTTTGGCCATCAGCATCCGTTACACCCTGTATAAAAACCAGTTATATATTATTAACATTAAATACAACGTAATATCGTTTTCTTCATCATAAAGCTATCTTCATTAATGTAAAATACATATTTTTTATATTTGCATTTTTTTTTAATGTATTAACCAGTCCAATAAATTCCTATTCAAAGATCATCGCATTGAATATGCTACAAATTAGAGTCGTCCTACATTCCAGCAAGGAATTCTCTTAAAGTGAATAAATATATTGACTATATATGTATAGCGTGTCGTGACTGGTTGAAAATAAATCACAAAACCATCTCATTACATCCTCGTTAGCATCATAAAAGTTCAAATGATTGTTTAAAGTAATGTAGGGCACAATACTGTAAACATTTTTTTTCTATATTCATACAGAATTGACATAGAAAAGATGTATGAATGCATAAATGGGTGGATGGATAAAAAGATGGATCCAGCTAGTAGAATAATTTGATTTTTTATAACTTTCGTCGATCGTAAATGACGTTTTTTGTGAATTTTGACCTGTTTTTTGAATTTTCCCGAAAACTCAGACCCGTTGGGCCAAATCTGAAGGCAGATTCGGATTCAGCGGAAAAAAATACATGGAAATACATGGGTCTGAATATCAGATGTGGTCCTTTTTTTTGTGCGGCTGTGTTATTGATCAAGGAACTTTTCGAATAATTATCTTTTAAAAGCTATGCAACACTTTCAACGTACCACCGTGGATGCTATCCTATCTAAATTTAAAATCTCATACATCTTCCTACGACCGGCGCATGCGCAAGGCGTAGCTTTTCAAACCGGCGCTTTAATATTAGTCAGCGCGAAGGCGCATGCCGTCGCGGCGTCGCCGTAACGCCGCAGCGCCGATCAATTTCAAAGGCTCCAGACGTCCGGCCCGACGCAATACGTCTTTTACTATGTGACTAAAGACTCCTGTGTGAATCATAGCAGAGAGCCCAAACAAAAAAGCTTTTGACCGAATCAATCAAAATGTGTCTGTGTGACGCGGTGTAGTCTAGTTCTTCAGAATATGGATCATCAATTCACTAATCTTCTCATGGACGAGTGTCCTCCTGACCTTAGGGTAAGAAACGAGTTGGGTAATGCATGTTAAAAAACTGTCAGATAGGTCAGTAAATTAGCCGATGAAATATATTCGACAAAATCCTTTTTGATATGAGTATTATGTGCCTACAATCCAGCATAGATATTTTGGTCATCATATACCTGCATTTGCTTCTATTTTGAGCTCAGTTTTAACATTAAAACTATAAATATATGTTTAAAAAAATGATTTATTTATCTGATCTACTTTTTAGTTTACTCGTATATTAGAAGAGAAACATGAAACGGAATGTTTTCATAACCAACAGCAACGTTTTACAGAATTGATGTAGGTATTTATTCGAAAGATTGTTGAAATGTTTAATAACATAGGTATTATTTAGCTTCCGTTATTTTTACGCAGAAAACGTGTGTTTATTGTTTAAATACGAAACGAGTTCATTGCATTGTTGTTGTTTGAAATGAAAATACTCGAATTCAGGATAATCACATTTCCCATATTTCTGTCATTACGAAAAAATCAATACTTGTATTTCACCACCTTCCTCAACGGCATTTTAAAATATTGAACTCAGAGTGAAAATACTTATTACTATTCAATTAAATAACATATTATACTTACAGGAATGTTTGTAAGCTCATCTACTTTTCCATTTTTAATATTCAAAACATTGTTTAAAACATATGAATGAAAATAAGCGTTTGTTTTTCATATTATTCGGTTTTATCGTATTAAATATACTGCATTAGTAGCAGTAGCAGTAGCTGAATTAAAACTAAAAAAAATTGTGCAATAAAAATATTTTTTTCCTTTAAATTTCTTTACCAAAACGTGGACAAATAAGTAACCAAATTATCACAGCTTTAATTATTGAAATAAATCAATAACAAATTGGATAATGGAAATATTAAATTGTAGTTAAGGAAATTCCTAGAAAATGTTATCAAATTGTCTCCTTATGAATATAGCAATATTATTTACATTGGTACACTTCATCCTTATTTTGTTTGTTGCTTTGGTTATTGACAGTCAGTTATCGAATTTTTTTCTTTAGCAAGGATTTTAATAAATTAATAAACCTGCGAGTTAACATTACAATTGGAATATTTTTTTTTGCGATACACTTTGTTGCTGTACAATAATACCTAAACATATAGGCAATATGGCACTTAAATTTGTGAATTACTTTTCTTTCGTTGGTGCGGTCGAGGTCTACAAACCGATAATTTTACCACACCTTAAATGTCTGCCATAGTGAATACTTTTAGTTGAAATTACAAATACTTCGTGCTCATCATGTAAAACTACATTGTTGCAAACCATGTCGAACACTAATTGCCTCTAATGTACAGCAATAAAAACATTGTAAAATAAAGACATATTAATTTATATCTTTTACAAAAGTCAACTGGGGCATTTTTAAATCTCACTTTAAAACTGTTTTAGCTAGGATCTTTTTTTTTATTTACTGCATGCCCTGTTTTGTATACCTAAGTGTATATTTTTTAACGTGTAAAAAGGTAATATCTACTATTCTCACAGGAGTGTACAGATGACGTCAAAAAATAACACTACTTCTCCCCATATTTTTTCCTAATCTTCCTCCTATAATGGAGATAGCAGACCCCAAAGTGCAAATACTTATCAACAGTCTAGAGATCTATGGGTAGGTCGAGGTGAACCTGTTTATGGACACCTAGATCACCGGACTTAAATTCATCAAACTTTTTTTGTAAGGAACTAATTTATATAACACCCGTAAATATTACGAAAGAAGTTTTGCTGACAATAACACAGAATTGATATTTGACTTTCTCTGGTACTGTCTTAAACTGTAACCAACTTTTTCTAAGGTTTTTGGATTTTGGCAAAGTTAAAGAAGTAAACACATGAAATAATTTATAAATAAACAAATGATAGTTTTTGCTAACCGTTTCAAAAACCGATTTATTTCGAAAACCATTTATTTTATCTAAATAAATAAAGAGTACTTTTTCAAACAAAAATCTTCACAGAGTATCTAAAATTAATATTTCCCTCTTCAGAGCATGCCACCTTCAAAATTTTTAATAAACATGTCGGGACCATTTCGTTACTTCTAATAGTAAGAAAAATGGTTTTAACTTCAGATCATTGAGCCTTATCTGCAATAACTGTATATACTGATACCAAAATTGTATGGGCACCCTCTGGGGCCTAATATCTCCGTTAGGAGAAACATGGAAAAAATTTTGGAAAGTTCTAATGCTATTTTGACCCTCTATCTCTATACTATATGCTCCCGAGAGATTACTACTACCTACTGGCCCTAAAAGACGTTATTTATGAATATTCGATAGCTGTTTTGTTCGCACACTTATGACTGTAATTTTTTTTAATATAAACTTTGTTCTTATAAATTTTTTGTCTCTGAAAGTAAGATATTTCCAGGCGAAAGGGGAAAGATTCGGTTTGAAATGTACTGGAAGACGATCATTATTCAAAATTTATGTTTCCATATTTGAACGAGCGATTATGCACATAAAAACAGGAAAAAGTTTGTCGAGACATGCATCCTAAATATATCATCCATATGATTTAAAAAAAAACTTTGAGCACAGTGTTTTGAATAGCCGTAATAACCTTAGGAATTTTAGAAACCATGCTTGTATCACTTCTACAATTATAAATACGGAATTCTTGAATACTTTGCATATACAGGGTGTTTCGCATAAGAACCGACACAGAGCAGGTGCATGTAGGGAAACCCAAAATATGGCGATTTCACGCAACTTTATACTACACGTATTATTAGTTATACGTGTTTTTATTGAACACGACAAAGTCTTTTGAAAACTAACAAGAGTAAGAAAAGTTTTAGAATTAAATTCCCCATAAAATAAAGTAATCAATTTTTAAGTTACAGATTACAAAATTCTGTCACATTTTAATGGTGCATCACCCCTCATCAACCCTTTAAAATGTTTCAATTGAACTCTACTTAACGTCGCTTAATGCTCTTGGTACACTCATACCTGATCCATTAAAACTGCGTGATGCGACGTACTACTAGAACCTGAAGTTGAAGTGTAATTGTAAAGAATCCTGTTGGCTATTTAATTTTTGTTACTTAAACTGTCAGCAACATAACTTGTGGCTGATTTCCACCCACTATGTTTCTTGATTGCTAACACATCAACCCTTAGTCAGTAACGTTACTGATGTTCGGAATGAATGGCCTGTATAAGTTTCAGGATGTTCTAGTTTCAAAAACTGTGCAATCTTATTAAGAATCATAGAAAGAGTATTCTTACCGACTGGTTGATTGTAACATCTACCTGCTTGATAGCGCATAAAAAAGCGTGAAATATCAGTTTTAATTTGCAATCTAATATTGATATATTTCTTGAGAATTTCTAGGTGAGAAACTGAACCCAGACAAGAAGTAATTGTACACATACGTGATTTACCATTTTTAGAATCTGGAATTGTAACTACAATAATGTCATAGAAATTTTTGAAATTGACGTCCAAAGTAAGTTTGCACAACTCATCAGAACTGCATGCTCCTGCAATGCCTAAGACCGTCATTACCTTCATTAGCAAATATGTGTTATCGGGTACCTGAACGAGAAAATCATTGACTTGTTCTTTTATAAAAATGCTTGACTTTTTTGGCGTATAGCCGTCATTCTTACGTTTCAAAAATGCTCTCAGCTGGGGGTATTTTGATATATTCTTCTCTACGAAACTAGTTGAGTATTCACTTCACAAACTCGCCGGTGACTTTAAAGTTCTTGACTTCTCCATGAAATATGCTAACAGTAACATTTCAGAAACACCAGTATTTTTGTTCTGGCACCATTCTTTGAAATTTCTATATACTCGTCCGTAGCGCACTTTCGACTTCTCGGGCAATAAAAATTCACAGGCAGCATTTGCTGCACTTTCTATTTGAAAATCAATCATTTATAAATAATAATTCAAAATATGCAAAATTACAACTTTTATGTCGCTTTGTTTATAAACACCTTAGAAATGACAAAATCCAAACAACCAAGGCGACTTTGCAAGATTTCGAATAATGTCAAAATGAATTGATTAAGAAATGTCAAAAAATATAACCTAATTTTTATTTCACGAAACATAAAGAACTGTGGGATCAGATGTTATACTCCACGTAGCAGTTAAGTATATTACCAGTTTCGGACCATCCCTTGCTCCGCTCAGGCGCAAAATCGTCCTCGACTGGTAAATAATACTTACCTCCTTTATGGTATAAATAACTATTATATGCCATTCTTTTAGATGTTGTGGAAATATACTCTTCAAGTAAATAATAACGTGTTAAAAATAAGAGATCTTTTAGATTTAGAGTAATATTAAAAAATATTGTTTCTTGGGTCCTAATACAATATGCAATGGGTACTAGGTGTGGATTTTTGTATAAAGGTCTTAAATTGATTTAATTCGCCTTATTTTGATCCCCAGAATCTGTAATCGAGCCGTATGACGACCTTTTTGAGGCACCCGTATGTAAAGTTATCCTGGTTGTAGATGATGATTTTTCGTCTACCCAAAGAGTTGAAAAGAACTGAGCCTATTATGGAAATTATGTAAAATATGCAATATTCATCTTAAAAAACTCAAAATAAGTTCGAAATATTTGTTATGACAAGGATTTTATTGCTTTAGCAAGGAATATGAGTAGGTTTTTACAAAACTTCACTGGGATTGTGTAGGTACTGCAAATTGTAATGTGTTTTCAAGAAAAATTTAATTTACTGAAATACTACCTTTTTCTAATCAAGAAAAGTAGCTTGAAACAATTACTCAGGCGCTCTGAGGCAATTTCTAGACGCAAATAAGCTAGTTCAAAGCGATGTACACGGCAATCGTGCCTGCGATAACCCTATTAAAGATTCGAGTCCAGGTCAGGTGAATAAAAAGCGCATTGTCGTAAATTAAAAGGTAGCCGTGTATATGGTAATGAGAACCGGCTGGTGCAGAAGGCATCCAACGAGAGCAGGGAATGGATAGTATTCCCAGTCCTGTTATTCCGCTGCTGGCAATTTAGATTTACCATAATAACAGCGGCCATTCATTCATTGTAATGAGTTTTCATTTATTTCAAACGGCACAAGCAAAAACGGTGAACCGGGATGCCTTTCTAAAGCCCGGTTGTTATCTGCGATAGCCAGACGTTGTATTTTACACCAAATTTAATCCACAGAGCTGGTGAGAAAATAAATCCAGGGGTTTCGCAATTTATGCTCATGCACTGGAAATTATTGTTTCCCTAGCGGATCGGCTTAATCTTCGTATATATAAGGTTCACCTTTTTGGAACGAGATTAATGAAATCGGGAATAGTAGATTGCGTTAGTAATCTGCTGCCTTCCATTTTCAGCGTTAAACAATGTGAAATAAAGTTTGTGAACAAAAGTTCACAGGCTGTTTGTCAATTGTGCCTTTATTTTTTATAAATCTTGTTTTGCAACGCCTCATAGAAAACTTAAGGAAATTGTGTAATAGTACGTCGTGATCTAAAAATGGCCATTGCTGAAAGTATCTGTTAATTTGGTTGGTCTGTTTTTTGTTAGTTTTGATTAATATTAGTCAAGTGAAGAATGCATCGACATGCACCATTCACACGATACGGCATGTGTTTACTTTCAACAAATATGTGTACTCCGGCAAATTTATACATATATTCGTATTCTCAACCAATCACTTGTCCGCACTATATTGCAGATTGCGAGACTCAATTGCTTTCTTTTTAATAAAAAATAATAATTTCTCGAAAAAAAATTTGTTAATATTCAAAGAGACCGAAGTCGAATCTAAGATTACCATCACTGTCTCTACAGAATATAGTAGGGATGTTGTGAGAAATTTTTGGGACAAAAACCAATATATGGCATCAGAATTAATATTAGGGTAGAAGTTCCAACTGTTAATGAAACGAGATTTGACGTCAAAAAATCTCCTTTCACATATTTTTTATTGAAGCGTTTATGCTTTTTTTAAGCGTCTACACTGATAGAAATAAATATTTTTTAGTCATAAATAAAAATTGATTAACCTTAGCAAAATGTCTGCATTAAATAAGCTAAAAAGCTGCTGCTATACCAGAAAATTAAACTAATCGTTATTATTTTTTAATTTTACTTTTACTTACTGCTGCAACTTCTTCTTATTATCAGCAGCAGTAACAAAAATTTTTATTATGACCTCTAAGTTTTCTTTCTGGGATTAGTAGATATTTGGAAGTATAGTATTATAATAATAATATTTTTTAAGTGACAGTAAGTAAAGGGTTAATTCAGTTCAGTAATCAACTTCTACTTTATATTTATTTTTTATTACTTACCGTCCTTAAAAGGTTAAAAGTAAAACTTGCACAGCTATGAATTTTTTAATAATAAGTCAATTTTTAATAGACTAGAAAAAAATAAAATAGTGACGTGTTAGCAGAATGATTTTCGTTTATTAAGAAGGTTTATCGGGTACGGAGGTACGTCTAAAGTCTAACGAAAGTTTCTGTAGATTCGCTAGTGACTAAAGTAGTAAGCCTTTAGATTTGGCAACGTTGCACTTGGCTGGCGCGCTCGGCTCGGCGTTCGCTCGCTCTCGTTCGATCATCCTGTTTGTTTGGACACCTGCGAATTTCAAATAATACGCTACATCGAGACCGCGGCGTTGCCGCTATCACGCATATGGAGGATAAGTTAGTCAACGACAGCAGTTTGAAGGAGAATTATTATAAATTATGTATCTTACAAGTACCTAATCGATTTCTACAAGCTGTTATACGATTCCTCAGATATCGGTTTCCTATTTATATCTACAAGTTGCTGTGGAAACTGTTCGTCAATTGTTGCGCATTCTAAGTGGAAAAACCAAAAAAATCTGCATTCTCATAAGACTGTACTAAATCGTGAAAAATTATTTTATTAATATCTCGTCTCAGGTATCCAAACTAGTCATAATTTTTTTTGAGGATTTCCTTCATATTAATAAGCTTATATTATTATTTTTATGAATATTTGTTCGTCAATTCCAAATCAGATAAACCTCCTTAACTCCTCATCAAAGTTTCATTCTGGACCATTTTTTTTTTTTTAGTGTACTATCAAAGAATTATATTACGCCAAGTTAGTAATATCAATTGAAAGATTGATCAAAAACTGTGTTAACATCCTACAACATATATTTATGGTTGGTCTAACACCTTGTAGATTTATAAAACAAAAATTACAATTTAAGAGCAACTATTGAAAATATAGATGTTATAAAAAATACAATTGATTGACATAAAAACAAACGGATTGTGAATCATATTCATAATTATGTTTGTAAAGTATTAAAACTGCTAATAGAAGTTACATTGAAAATCAACAGCTGCAGAAACGATCGCTTTTAATTGGATACTAAAATTTAAGAGACAATCTGTCATGTTCACCACATGACCTGACATATTTGTTGTAATTACTAGCTATAAATAATACCTAAGGTGACGGTGTCTATAAAATTACATTACAAAAATATCGGATTCGATAGACATAATAAAACTTTTCTACTAAAAAAATGGGAACAATTAATTTGATCTATTTGATACATAGCCTCAAACGGGCAACAATGCTGTGCCTGTTAGGAAATTTCTAGTGCACTTTTATTCACATCACATTTAACAACTTACTTTAATAGCATCTTAATCTATGTATACGAGATCTGTTCAGAAAATAGCCGAACATTATTTTTTTAACTTTATTATTAATTTTATACATTGTTATCCTTGCGTCCTTCAAAGTACTCCCTTCTCATATTCACACACTTTTCTCAGCGGTATGTCCATTTCGCGAAGCAGTCCTATATAGCTTCATTTAAAATAGCATTAAAGTATGTGACTTTGCTTTGCTGTCATTAATAGTCTGAAAACGGCGTCTTTTCAGCACTGATTTTAATTTCGGAAATTAGAAAAAATCGCAAGGAGCCAAGTCTGGCGAATAAGGAGGATGAGGGAGGACAGTGGTCCCATTTTTTGACACAAAACTGACTAATACAAAGTTGAGTGTGCGGGCGCATTGTCATGGTGCAAGAACCATGAGCTGTCTCGCCACAACTCTGGTCTCTTTCTGCGGATTCTGTTCCGTTCGAAATATTTTAGAAAATCAAGTTTAAACTTTCTAAAAATGATCATATTATAAAAAATGCCCTATATAAAATATCGATATTAGCTAATATAGGAGCCTTTGTCTAACATTTGCCTATAACTGTCCTGTCTAATTATTTCATTCCAAGTGTTAATAGCTGAAAGTTAAATCAACTTCTTCGAGGTCATGTTTTTTCCAAAATTCGAACCATTTGCTACATAACTTGGCAACCCCGCACTAAAATGACAAACTGCCATATATACAGAATTTTCTCGGAAATCCATATGTGTAAAAATATACAGGGTGTTCCATCTAAAAAATGTAATATTTGGCGTGTCCCGTTTTTACTTATCACCCTGTATGTATCAAATTTATTTTGTAATTTAGGTTTCTTGATTCTGTATAACTTTCATATAAACTTTTTTTCCTGTATTAGGTATGAGTAACAAGGGAGTTATTTTACTTTCTCACACTAATGGCCCACCCTGTATAAGTTTTCAGTATCAAATACGAACAGTACCAATGCTTTCTTTTCATGCCATACTACTTCATATCTTTTAATTCCACAATTAAATATGCAGAGAAATACAAACTGTTGTTGTTATATTACTAAGAATTTTCTCAATCGTCCAAATTATAATTTACTCGTACAATATTTATACATTTATTTAGTTAAACTAAACACTATTTATTTATTATTATTTATTCACACCTTGGAAAAGTCCTTATAAAATGTAAATTACCTTTGGTTATGATATCATAATTAATCAGTTTGCATCAAATTTCCTTGGTCGAGTTAATCTTTCATCAAATTGGCTATTTTAAAATATAATTTATTTCGGTTTCTTACATGAAAATATACTTGAATTACAATTAATGAATATATAACTGACTACTACTTTTTACAAAATTTCTTTATACACAAATACCGTTCAGAAAATTTAAATGAAAGTTTCACGTAAACTGTAAACTATTCAAATCAATGCCACCTAAGCCGACCACTTAACACATGAAACGTATTCCGTAATTGCTAATATATTATTTATCGTTGGCAACATGTCGAATGTACAAGTCACGACGACCACATCCGTTATTTTATCTCAACGGAATGATAGGAATATAGAAAAATCTCTCACAAGACAGCTGGGATTTTATGCTGTTGTAATGGGAACAGTAACGTTAGCAGCATATTTTGAATGTTTTCAACCACGATATAAATCAGTGTCATTTGCATTATTTCTGGCCGCTTTTATTTTTAAGAGGGTATATAATATACCAACATAGCTCATATCTTATCAAGATGCACTCTGAAATATCTCAATCATTCAGTAGTGTCTAAACACCGCTAATCCACTTTGCGTAGAAGCTTCACTTACGCACGCTATTCTGAACATTTACAAAAATATTTAAATTGATAAATTAGGTTACGTCAGGTTTAGTTTTTTACGAAAAATGTACGAAAAAGCCCTAAATCGTAAAATGATTCCTTTCGTTGTTGATTACTATGAGGCCTGTTCAGAAAATAACCGAACTTTTTTAATTACGCGTTAATGGAGATATTTAAATAGTATGCGCTTGTGGCGAGACAACTCACCTTTGTCAATTCGTCAGTTTGACGAATGAAATGAAATGAATGACCTTCAAATTATTAGCAAAATTGAAATTGAAATATCAATATTCTTACAAATATTATGTCTATGAAATATGTTTGTCGCAAGAAGTTATCTTAAAAGTCGAACAGCATCTGAAGTTTTGTTGACCTTTATTATCGACAAATGTGTGACTTAAATGAGTAAGATATTAGGAATGTTAAATAGAACTGTGCAACAACTGCGGTTATTTGAATATTAGAAAAAAATATAACAGATTACCTGTAATTAGCGACTCAATTTTCATAGAGCAGGTTTTTATGGAGCAATTTATGTCAGCAGTGTATTCAAGTTGACTAATTGTATAAATTAAGTGGGGTAATAATAATTAAACTATTTATGTTGGAAGTACATACAATTAAGATAAGAAAGTTCTACCAAATACGCAGTTAATGATTTCGTATTTTTATGAATATTAGAATATGTGCAGTAGGTACATCTTTTAGTTTATGAGAAATTACTTACTGCGTATATTTCTAGTAACTGTATTCGTAATGTGGAGAAAGTCATGTGTGTAAACAGAAAAGAAATGTTAAGGTACTAAATATCTTGTGTAAAAGTCTCTGTAGAGATGCGAAAATATAATTTTACAATCCAGTTGTTACTTCTTAACATCACTGTGTATTAATTTTGATTTACTACCACATCAGAAGATTGACGTTATGTAGCGCAACAATATCGGCATGTACAATTGAATTTTATTAATTTTTCTATAGCTGAGTAATAAACTGAAAATTTAAACTGTGAGCACCTATTTTCAGGCCACCTTGAGCTGAAATAAATAAGCTGAAATAGTACTTATCTATGTTTTTTCCACCTGTTTTAAGCTGTAATTAATCGACTGTAAATTCTTCGTTAAAAAAAATACTGTTTGGTACATGGAATTTGAATGGATTCCTAAATTTATCTGACATTTACATATATCCTAATGAGATTTTATTTATTTCTATCCCCATTTAGTCTATATGTTCCATGGAAAATTTGCTGTCATGATTACTACTAATACGTCAGATTGTGTGCAATAATTACGAAATTATTCAATGAACTGGATGCTGCAAGTGGACACTGAATGAAGCACTTGGTTGGATAACCAAGTTCTTCATTACTGCTTTTCGTTCCGCATTACAAAACGTGACTCCTATTCGTGGATCACTGTCACGATGCAATTATTTTCCTGTCGTAATTATTAATGTACCTAATTTTTTGACAAGCCTAACATTGTTCAACACTAAGTCATATTTTCATATATAATTGGTATTGTCATTAGTGGCGTTCTATTTTAATTTCACTATTAAGGTCATGTGACTTGCTTGCTAGATAAACGGTAGGTTTAATATTAGCAATTTTGGAATACTTTCATTATGACGTATGTAAAATAAGCCATTCGCCAGAAATTAAGAGGGTATATAGTATATAAACAAATATCAAAGTTACTGTTCTGTCAATAAAAAAACATAAAAAGGTAACTCACCGGGGGGTTATACTCCCCCTAACTTTAGGATTCATGGTATATCCTTCCATACGTTTCATTAGGCAACATGTAGGTATCAGTCTTTATTCAACAACTAGCTAGTGTCACCTGAAATGACTCGAGGCTCCCCCGGACTCCACTAGTTAACATCCCAACTACCGAGTGTGTGGGTCATATTATTATTCCACCTACCTCAAAACCACCTAGTATGTGTCAATCGAAGCGCAGGTAAGACCCCGTAGAACTTACAAGGCACACTTCGAAGGAACCACAGCCATTAAGACCGGGAACACGTGGCGCGCCCTGGGGTTTTCATATACCTGAACGAGCTTGACATATTACTCACAAATTCACAATTCATTGAATAAATGTATTCAAGCTAGCACACACCTTGTTGACCAGGCGTTGATCGGGCGTTGACCAGGCACCACAAAGAACACCCTCTTTTAGTTTTTTGGGCTACATTTTGGTACTCATAAATTACATTATCTCAAGGGCAAATAAACACTTGGCTGGCGCATTCCGTGTGAACAACTGATGTTTGATTCAACCACGATAGTTTTCATTTCAAAATAAAATATATATTGATTCCCGCTATTACAATACTTCAAAAATAAACAAGTGTTACACGTAATTAAAGTTTTTTCATATTTCGGAAAATATATAACGCCTTCTTTGAGGGAGTTCTGAAATTGGAGATTAGTCCTCTGACCGGTATTTATATTTCCTGTGCATTCCTTGGCATTCTAGTGCTCGGTTTGAAGTTACTTTGACATTGCGATCCTTGATTCCAGATACTTATAGATAAATTGTTGCCAGGTATTCCGTTTTTTCTTTGTTAGTTATCCTAATAAGCAATAGTTAATACTACAGCTTTAAAACTGTAGTAGAACCTTCTAATACCGACCTCCCTAGAGGAATCAAAAGTTGGTCACTAAAGAGGTGGTCGTTTAAAAGAGAATACATGAAAATTATAACTAGCATGTACGATTGTACGATATGTATGATTAAGATTACTATTTTTCAAAATAATCGTTTATCAAAGATTGTTACATATTTCTAAATTTATTTTAATTACATTTAGATTCATATTTCAGTAACCTTATCAAAACTGTTTGCATTAACAACAAATTTTTCTTAAACATTTGCAGGCTTCTAATAGGTTCGAAATTTTTGATAGTAAAATACTTTCAGCTCCCTAATTTTTAATTTCTAAGTAGTGTCACATTTTTGCTGTTACATTTTGATAACTTCAAACAGCTGTAACTTTGTTGTTGCTCTGATCTCTTCATTCAGTCGCTGTTGGTCAATTCTGCACTTTCTGTTAATAACTTTCTGGTACTCAAGCAATTTTTTTCACTTTCGTTGATAATGTCAATTTTTTCTTTAATAGAAAGACGATTCCTTTTTCCCGCCATGCTCAAAATGTGTGTAACAATATGTACGTTAACACCTATGAATTCAAAATACGAGTAGAACTAGGTGAAATTAAAACCAGATTCCCTTGGTTTAAAAAATAAATTTTCTATCATTAGATAATGATCTAACTACTTTTATGAAAGATTGCCCTTTAATGGGGGGGGTTAGCATTGTAATATGTAGATAGGTGCCAAATAACGACCCCAACTGCCGCGTTAGAGGTCCTTCTGGGGCTGCCGACCCTTCCTACATGGATTATGAGGGAGGCGATGGCAGCATACCTTAGAATAAGGGACGCCGGTGGTTGGAGAGCTAAAGGACGCACTGAGGGTCATGCTTCCGTGGCCCTCAGGGCGGAGAGGGACATCCCAATATCCGCCATGAGGGTTACGGAAGCAGAGGACCGGCTTAGGTTAGGAAGGAAGTATGTCACCACTTTCCCCTCGAGAGAGCAGTGGAAGCAGGAAGGTGATATGTTCTCCCCGGGATCCCTAGTGTGCTATACTGATGGATCTCGGGTAGAAGACGAGTTTTCAGGAGCAGGAATTTATNGGGGGGGGGGGCAAAAACAAGGCGATTTCTATTTGTAAATTCAGAGAATTCAAAAATAAAAGAAAATATGTCTACCCCATCTTAATACGGCTACATTGAACAAGGATTATGTGTGTACATTCATTAAATATTTTGAAGGACTTTTACATAGTGCATACCATCCTTGTTCTTACATGTTACGGGTTACATTCAATATTCTGTCTTAATTGTATATTGCAAATGTGATTACTCTAAATATTATATACACAAATATAAAAGTATTTATTATTACTTTTATTTACACCATTTTTTTTACCTTGCGTAATTCCACCTTTTTCAGGAATAGTTATAATTTCGACACGTGTCGATTGGTAGAACGTGTTTAATTAGTTGAATAACATTATTAACTATCATTGAAATAAATCATTATCTATTCAGCACTGTTCTGCTTGATTAAGTGAATAACGGTATCTTATACAAACTGCATTCCCACCTGTCAATGAAAACGTGAAAAATTCTCCATACGTCCTGCATGAAAACTAGACGGAAGGTGGAAGGTAATTTTATATAAAGTAACACATGCAGTAACAAAAGCCAGTTGTGATGAAAACGGAAAAATATAATTTAAAAATTGCACAGAAATAGGTGTGCTCGCTTGACTTGCGACCATGAATCGATTGAGTTGAGGTTTAAACCAGACAGCAATTCAGTCGCAGTTAACTTCATTATTATATTGAAGAAGTGCATTGTGCACATTATATTTTTTTATGTACGTTATAATCGTGCTCCTCGATAATGATGCATCAGTGTGTTCTTCGTTTCTTGATAAATAGTGGTGTAACAGTGGCAAACGATGTGAGTAGTTACAATGTAGGTTATGTTATAAGACGATGAACTCTGGCATTATTGTACATTGTTAATTTATTATCAGTTGTCTTTAATTGCATCGTAAGTGCCTTGGGTTTGACATTTTATTGGCTAAAATTATCAGTGTGTTCAACGTAACCGTACGCTATTCTTTTCTCCTAAACTTTGACACGTATTATATATTTTCCCATATTGAAATAAATTGGTATAATAATAGCACGTATCTTCCTCATATTTATACTTCATGTTTTTTTTTTGTTGTAAGAAAAACTAAACAAATCTAATGAAGTAAAATAGATTGCAGTAAAAACTACAACTGTAACAAAAACCTGAAGGCAGTTTCTCTCAACGTTTCTAGTCATTAAAATGTACGAAAATTTCTTTGTGAACAAAGCGTGAATAATTCGGGTACAATAGGTGAGAATTTTAGTTCCTATTTTGAAATAACTAAAGAGGAGTCTAATTTGTCTAATAAATTCAGTTATGGTGTTGACTTGGCGGACTATTAGTGAAGTTTGAAAGTTGTTAATTGTGAAAGGAATTATATAACGTTTGTCAATTATATATCGGCATACACGTAAAAATTGCAAAGCAGAGTATGTAGGTATGTATTGCACTCATTTTAGTGTGTAATCAAACTAATATGACAAGAACATGCATTAAACTAACAACATACAGTTAGTAGTAATGAGAATATTGTTTAAGTTTTATTTGTAAATTACTGTAAATGTGAGCTACCTAGTCAGGTTCTTGTTTTATTTACATTTATTGAAAATAACCTGAGTAATAGTAGTTGATTAAATGATTATTTAATCAAAAAACATGCACAACTAAAAATTAACTGTTACCCCATTTCCACTTTATTTTTTGTATTGAATAGAAAAATGGGAAAACACATTTCTATTTGACCAAAGTATTCTCGAAGATACATATACTTTGATGTACAAATTTTATTCCCAATGTCAACGTTACTTAGCACCTTCTTATAAATGTCACATCTTAAAAACGTTAAAAATGAATTAAAAAAATAAAATTTGGGCAACAATAAATTTGCTAATAATTTACTTCATCAAAACAAGTATTTGGTTTTGGTTTGGTTTAATTTTTTTGGGCGAAATAAAGCTTTGTGTTGGTTTTTTTAATTACATTAATCTTCGTACAATTTTAATGACCATTTTTGGACATTCTTCTGCAATGCATTGTCGTAGTACCAAAATAAGACCCTGTTGGGTTACATACACGTTCAATCTAGGGTAATACCATTTGAATTGAAATATAGTAATTTTGTTTACATTATATTTTTTGGAATAAAATAATTACGTATCTAAAAAGCATTTGATTTACTGTAATGATTATTTGTAAATTAAACACCTTTCACCAAAATATTTATTATTAAAAAAAAAACAATTTTCTATTTTCTGCTTCAAATGGGTACTAATTTTAGTTTCTAAAACATATATGTTGTTTTTAATAGTTTAATTGTCTTCTTAAGGCTGGCATTTTATAAACAAGAAGTCGCACTTTTAGTATATTTCCTATTGAAAGATCACGGAGAATATGTAAACACCAGAAAATGTACCTTCTAGTAGTATTCTGCGGGGTGTGATTATGCTTATAGTACCTACCTACCGTACGCGATTTTCTGTATGTTCAATAGTCTTGCAAAATTCAGGAATAAACATGGGAAGTAAAAATATGCTTTTTTCCCTTATTTTGAATGTATTATCAGTTATCTTATACCCCGAAGAAAACTTATATGTATAACTGGTACAATGCAGATATTGTTTCTAACTTGCTTAGATTTTCTAAAATGATGGACAAAAAATTGCGCCCCATTAAGAAATTGAACCTATCTACTTGACACGAATTTTTGTTAATAAGTAAATTAAATACACATAAATTATAATGTTTTTACCAATGGATTTATACAAAGCAATAAATATAGTAAATATGTAAAAGAATTTTCTTATTAACAAAACAATTTCGTATTATAAAGATTTTATTGGAATATATTCATTATTCAACTTCTCAGCAAGCTTCCAACAACTTTTTTCTGTTTTGTTTAACTTCATTTCACAGTGAGATTACGTACAAATTATATTTGTTACGACCATATTGTCAAGAAAGCCACTAGTAGTAGAGATATTATAGCTTATAAAACCAACGTCAGGTGTAGTATTTCGTTCATATAGAAGGTTGTTTTATTCGTTTCAGTTCTGTGTTAAGTCCTTAACTTTGTTCCACTTCGTTGTCAAGAGTTTTTCTAATTATATTATGCCACGTATTTCCCATATTTTTTTCATTGTTATTTTCATACAGTTGATGTGAACTGCTATTTGTCTCTTATTTATCGTTTAGTGGTTGCTTTAACTTTTAACTGTCCTCAAATTTTCCTTTCAATGCTTTGGCTTCTTAATATGATTCATTTATGTCTCTATATCCGTGCATAATTCAATTTTTGATTTTGTTTATAAAGTAGTATACAGTCCATAGCATTACTTTTATTTAATAGCCCCAAAAAACCCCTGATGCGATTTTCGGTTCGTTTACGCGAATTTTACAGGAAAACTCCCGGAGATGACGTCCATGTCTAGGTTCCGGTGCACCAGGTGTCCGAGGGTGCTCGCCGGCGCCAGATTAGGAATCAGCGACGCGAAAAACCTCCGGGTGTCAAGTCTCGTTGCATTTAAGAGTGAAATTCAGGAGAAGCCTCGGAGATGACGTTCATCATCAATCCTAAGCTCCAGGTCGGCGATGGACCAATTTGAAGGTCATATTCGGGATCAGCGACCTCGAAAACCCCCCAGGACCCTGATTTGAGTCCATTCCAGGCATTATTAACCGAGTTATGAATTTTTTCTAAGACTTTAAAAATGCATTTTTCCGGATGCATTTTGCTCTACACAAATGCAATTTGTCCGAAAAACATAATATAAAGTTGATACATTTTTTCCACATAATTTTAGAAAGCGAATGCAAAAAACCCCATCTTGATACGACTTGATCGAAAAATTTCGGAGATTTCGGCTCTTTTTGTGCTTTATTTCCTCGACTAATATTATACTCAGTATTGTTCAAAATACTTTTATTTTCAGTTTATCAATTTCTAACGAAACAGTAAATTCACACAGTAAGTAAAAGTAATTTTAATTATTTTCACGAATTTAAATTTAATTGTTCTCTCTATTACAATATTAACTTGTTTTTAAGTTTAAGAACAAATACTGCGAATGTTGGATTTCACATTTTACACCAGTACTAAACTTTTCGTTTCTTATGAATACTCAATACATGTTTCGAATACTTCTGCGTCTTTTCTCGCTTTTACTTGGAGTGCACTCACGTATGCAAATTTATTATTAAATTATATATTATTGTCTGCTTCACATTAATCGGAATTCTATGTAATTGTCCGAGTTCAGCGATTATGCACGGGGTGGTCGCAAAATGGAAATTATGACGCTAGTAATTTGCTCCCTACTTCCCACAAGAGTAAATAATTACAGATTCAGTCTCGATAGGATTTTCTGAACTCGAGAACAAAGATGATTAGAGCTAACGTTTGAATGTTTATTATGCAGCTTCTGTGTTACGTCCTTCAAAATGCACAAGTGCTGTTATCTTACGCATTTTAGGAATCCACAGAGTTCCTACTAGATTATAAAGATGGCAAATTACAGAATATCTATGTATCCGGCGAAACCTGCACCTTTTCTAACGTGGCTCGTTATTTTAACGTGATGGTACAACAAACAGTTTAGGTATTCATTTTGTATACAAAATGTTGTTTTCAAAAGAATTAACACAGTTGCTAGTAGATAGATTTTAGTGACTTCTGCGCGTGCTCTCTTGGATTTACCACTCAATAATTTTATTTATTTTACAACTTAAGAAAAATTATGGCAAATAATTTTACTGATGAAGAATATGCGGACATGCTACAACCATTTTTGAATGTCGGAAAAACTGTGCCGCAGCAAGAAGAATGTACCACCAAACGCCTCCAAATCTAATGACAGAAATTAGCATGACAACCGCCTACTTAAATATTTCTTAGTTGCAGTCGTGCGAGTTGTAGTGCGAATGATAATGTATTTAATTTTTTGTTAATAAACAGCTAGTTTTAAAGAAAAAAAGTTAATGAGGTAAAACTTTTTAAATAAAACAAGCTATCTGACACGTATTTTTGAATTTTCAATTTTTGTAAAACAAAAAACTTGTAATAAGAAATAACTTAGGAAGTGCTTATTTCAATTCCCTCCAAGGGACAGAAATTTTTCGAAAGTGCCGAGAAGTTGCACATGCATTAGTGGGAAAATTGATGTAAAATTTGACTATTAGGTATACATTTTTGCTCTCAGTTACAGACTATTCTATATATTTTTTGGAAACTTTGAAAGGCTGTATTTCCTATGGCCAGAACATTTTAATAAGGTCGTTTTTATGCAAAAACTGTTGTATTTAGGTGTAGATTACCGGTACCATTTCTACTACTTCTTTTGAAAACACTCTGTATACATTGACTCAAATGAAAAATTTCAGTAATTTGAAGTACAAGCGAATTGTTAATTGTATACATTTTTTTACAAATACGTTCTTAAATCAATTATGTAAAAATTATATTAGTGGATAGTTAGCAGGTTTTGACTCAATAAATTAGTCTTTTAAGAAATTAGTCAAAAACTGTGACAGTTTGCTATGTTTGTGGTACCTATTCGTATGTTTGAATAGACTTGATCAGTTCGTGAATACATAAAAAGTTATTATTTAAATACAAACGGATTTTAGTCATATTACATATTACTTAGGTACTCAAAAGTGAAACCTGTGCGTACAATTCATTTAGTCAAAATTTGATATTTGTATAAAATAGTTTTAATTATAGGTACTACCGAAATGTGATTTGATTCAAATATTATGATGGTCTATGAAAATTCGAAAATGTAGAGATTTTATACTTTTCTTTTTTTTTAACTGAGTTTAAAAGGTTATTGCGTTTTTATTAGCATACAGACTTGTTATTTAAAAGTAATACAGTATTTTTATAAATAGTATGTCTCACTAAAAATTTTTTTGAACGCACGACTCGAAATAATTTTTTTATATACATTTATTGGCTCTCTAAGTGTACTTGCTGGCTACGATGACCTAGTAGGTAAGCTATTGCTTCTTACGATTTTTTTTGGAAGTGATTTTTGACAAAATTGCTCTAGAGATTTTTTTTAATATGGGTAGGTACATACATAGTTCTAATCAAATCACTTAAAAGTCCTTTATCTCAAAATTCATCAGTATAAAATCAAAACACAAATTTTTGTTTAATCTGAAAATCTAGAAGGCACTGGAAACACGTAAAGATAACAATTTTAAACAATTGGAGACACTGTCATTACAATTGGCAAGCCTAGATGGCCTAATATTGTGAAAATAGTAGGTCCTCTCTAAATGAAAATAATTTATATGTAGACTTTAGTATTTACCAATCATAGTCAGCAGAGCTATTAATAAGAAAATTTTGCACTTCTAAAAAAGTAGCTTATAAAAAATTTCATCCGAATCGTCTGCCTCAAAAAATTTTAAGGGGCTGTTCCGGTTCTTAGTGTGCCTTACTGTAAATATTGCTACACAGCTATACGGGATGTCAATAAATAAGTACGAAAAAGTTAAGGTGATTCTTTATTGATAATTAAGGATGTTTTTTTTTTATCTAACAAGAATCTTCGCCCAAATTAAATTACACTTTTTCTATTATAGAAAAGGCATTTATCGGATTATTTCTTGATCTTCCACTTCGGTTGCAAGGGAAAGCAGCAACCACCTTTTGTGGTGTATTAATGCTTAAGCAATATAAGCACGTGCTTTGGGCCTCCTTTCTCCAGGGACCTCCTCTCCTTTGTTTTATTTTCTACCTTCCAAATCCAAGCAACAGAGGGCCTACATGACCTCTGTGCTTGGCGCCTCCGGAACTCTTAATCTACCATTGACCCTTATAAGTTTTCTATAACCAATATATGTATATTTAAAACCTGTTTGAAATCTGTTTTGGATAGCATGATTTGTTTTTTATTTATTTTTATTAACTTATGTATTTACTCCCTAACACATTAACATATTAACAGCAGCATGAATAATAGTATATGAATAATGTTATCTAATTCTTCTATTATACACTGAATTGTATTTCAGCGAAAATTTATTTCCCGCAATAACTTTGCAGTAAATTTCCAAAGAAAAATACTCCATTTAATCAAATTAATAACAGATTCAAATGAACTGTTCTTCAAAATGATTCGGATTAATTGTGTT
This sequence comes from Anoplophora glabripennis, assembly GCF_000390285.2. Classification (NCBI taxonomy): domain Eukaryota; kingdom Metazoa; phylum Arthropoda; class Insecta; order Coleoptera; family Cerambycidae; genus Anoplophora; species Anoplophora glabripennis. The sequence continues at coordinate 1,425,263 of NW_019416437.1, forward strand.
ATACCGTCTTTTGATTGACTTAATTGGATAGTTAAATTTTTTAGTACACTCTAATAAAAAACATCAATTTCACAACATCTATTCTACACGTTTCGTTTCAGATGGTGTACCAGCTACGAATATGTTGTGATATAAAATTTGTCATGTACAACGCGTGAAAAGCAGGTGCGATCAAATTTTGAAATATTACTTTAAACTGATATCATCACAGCACTTTAATACGCCTTATTACATTCTACCAGCTTATCTCGACATAATTTATAATCAGTAGCCAAGCCTCCTCTTAAGGTTGCCTCGTACTTTATTACTTTCTATAGCAACAGCTGAGAATTAAGAAAATTCTTCTCTAGACACTCCTTGTATGTTTTATTAATATATACTTTCAAACATATAGCAAGCGTAAAAAAATCAGATAAATTTCTAACCTATTCCATCATGTCATATTTTGTGTAATAAACTAAGACAGCTTCTTTGCTAATTAAATTAAGTACAGTCCGTACAATATTTGTTGAGATAGAATTACCTACAAGAAAAGAATAAGCCAATAAAGTTCTTCTATCCTCGCAAGAAATTACTTACATGATTTTAGGTGATTACACAAAAGAAATAGTAGATAACTTAAAAACTAGGGAACCCTGATACCGTTCGAATAGAAAATAAAATTGTGTATCAGAATATAGAAAAACATACGGGGTGCTCCATTTAAAAAAAAACGACTTATAAAGGTTTGAATTTAACTAAACTCGGCATTAAATTTCTAGCATCCTGTATCCACTTTGAAAGTATGGATGGAAAGCTTAGGGGTCTAGCTATCCCCGCTATAAATATTGTTGCTTTATCTTTCTTACTACAAAATACACATGGTTTGAAGCTAGTCACTGTTTCTCTCCATTTTTTTTTGAAAAAAATTAAATATCTCGAAAACGGTTAATTTTAGGAACAGGGAAACATAAAAGTCCAACTAAAATAACACGTAGAATCCAAAAATGCAAAAATATATAGGGTGTTCCATTTAAAATAAGCAAGTTATTGACGATGTCTTTTACAGTACTACAGTAGAGTACAATTCATAAATAAACATGAAGATAATACAATAATTATAAACACGCTGGTTGGTGCAAAAAAAGGAATAGACACAGTAATAATTGTTGTAATGGCTTCTTTATATGTTTTCCTGGGAAATTACTCAAATAGCGCTTCCAGTGCTTGCGCCCCTTTGCGTTATCAACGATGATATACACCAGTGTGATGAATAACAAAATAAACAATGAAACTGTTGCTCATTCATGAATGTGAACTTCTGAGAACATCAAGAAAAGAATACAAGAACCATGTATTGAATGTTAATTGAACATGATAATCATTTTATGTCATTTCTAATTTGTTATTCAAAGTCAGTTTTAAAACTCGACTTGTTTTATTTATTAGTTCTCCATATTTAAGTCTCGGTTACGAGTCGTTATGTAAATTTAGAGAGTAAAAATTGTTTCATTTTCACGAACACTTGTTACTTGAAAATCGCTTCGTAAAGTAAAAATGTATTGAAAGATTTTATAAATTCTGGTAGCTCTTCTTTAATGACAGCGATTTGAAAGTGTTTAATGGTACTACGGGAGAGCTAAATGTTTTAATCTTAAGTGGCTGTGACTTATAGAAAACAAGTTATTCCTTATTTGGGAAACATGTATTGGGTCCTTTATTTAAATATAATAAGAAAATATATATCACCTTTGCTTAAACGGAGGCGGACAGCACTTTCAGCTATTCATTTCGATTTTACTACATTAAGTAATGTGTCGGTCATTGAGAAGTAGGAAAGACTAGTCTGCGTTTTGCAATTTTAAACAATTATAGATACTTTATAAACATGGAACAACGTTTCCTTGAATGGAATTTTGATTATTTCTCAAAATTATTAGTATAGTATTTCCGAAGTCAGTCGAACTTGTAGAAAAACGCCTAGCAATAAAATGTAATCAGTTTCATAGACGTCCCTAAAAAAGTTTTCTGCTAAAGGTAAAAATTATAATAATTTGTATATAATGTGTAGAATATTTATTTCTATTAATATGTTCATTTGACCAACAGCATATTTTAATTATTTATATCCTCAAACAATTTTATTATATTGATGGTAAATTTCGTTTTGTTTCGTTTCAAAAGGTCTCCAAAATACCATGTTGTAATAATATTAGTAACCAAAATATCCGTCTTATTTCTCCCTTTCGCAATTGTAATTTGAATGGTTAATAATAAATTAAGATTACCTGAATCATACCAAATTCCGCATTGCTGCACTGCACTGCTAGGCCATTTGTTGACAACTGAATTTATGGCCAGGTGGCCCAGTGCGGCTGTGTTTGTGCCGCGTTTGCCCGCGCGCTCATCCTTCAACTGGGCGACCAGACCTATATATGGGTATGGCTAAATAAATATGGGAACAAGTTTTTCAAATATTTCAATGCCGAATTCAGCGAACGAACCTGATACATACTGCCAACCTCTTGGTTCTTCAGTTGAGATCGGAAAGACTATAGCTATTGTGTATTATTTCTAAAAATCTGAATCTATTTCTCTTATTTTGTGTGTTTGTGTGTGAAGTCAGTAGGTATTTCGGTAATAATGTTTTTGTAATGTCTAAAAATGTTTGGTTGTTTCTCAATACCTTTTTAAAGACTCGTAATACACATGACCTTATATCTTCGATCGAGATTCGATATTAAGTATTTTTGTCACTACTTAGGCCAAACAGGTCCTATTACCTCACACATATTGGAAACACTTCTCACGATCTACTAAAGCACAGAACGGGTAATTTTATTAGCGTTATGTAAGTCGTATCACGTGTTTAAATAATATTTGTGTCAGCGACTTTTATCTTTCTTTATTGCTTTACCAAATATCGTTCTTATGTATTTTATTTCTAATAGTAGAAAGTGTTGTTCATATACATTAAACTAAAAAATGAATGTTTTACAGTAAGGATGAAAATGAGGGTAGAATTTCAATATGTTTTGCCAAAAACCCGTTGGAGAAAAAACGACTTTTATGCAGGATTAAAATTATCTGTTATGTTTTTCCGATCTCAATTGAAGACCAAAGAGCTATGTACCAGGTTCGGTCGCTACGCAGCAACTCGGCATTGAAATATTTGAAAAATTAGTTCCCATATATATTTAGCCATACCTATATACAAGCCTGGTCGTCTAATTGAAGGAAACGCACGCGGGCAAACGGCGCACAAACACGGCCGCACTGGGCGACCGGCCATAAATTTCAATTGTTGACAAATTGCTTAGCAGTGCAGTGCCGCAATGCGGAATTGGGTGTGATTCAGGTAATTTTAACTTATTATAGGCACCTTCTATTAATCATTCATATTACAATTGCGAAAGGGAGAAATAAGAGGGATATTTTGTTTACTAATATTATTACATGGCATTTTGGAGACCTTTTGAAACGGAACAAAACGAAATACCGCCAAACAATATTGAATTAGTAGAACCGGTTGTTGATGAAACAGATTTAGAATTTAAAAATAAAGATTTACATGTTCAATGTCAGCATCTCATTTTAAATATTTACGATTATTTAAAAAAGGATGAAAATGAAAAATCAGATAATGATATTATAAATAGAATTCACATACATATTAACTAAAATTTCAGTGTCCACAATTATTCGTGTTATTAAACAAGATGTTATAGCACTGTGTAAAGAGGAAGCGAAAACAAAAATTTTAAAATATGACATGCCGAGAGACGTAATTCGGCGGACAATTTATAATTTATATAAAGAAAATTAAGGACATAAATAATTAAATATGTTTTTGGCCAAATGAGTATACTAGGTATAATAGAAATTTTTTACACATATGCAAATTATTATTTTTTACCTTTAGCAGAAATCTTTTTTAGGGACCCCTATGAAACTCATTTAAATTTTATTACTAGGCGTTTTTATACACGTTCAACTGACTTCGGAAAGACTTTATACTAATTGAGAGAAAGTTTTTTAAATAGTTTTTTTTCATATTATCATTTGTTAAACCAGCAACCAAACTGGATTAATATAGACATATCTAAGCCGACAAAATTTCTGACGTTTAAAAAAATTTTAATGCAAGATACAGTATTTTATTGAATAATCTTTAGTTTATTTTTTATTGTAACAATACTAAGTATATGCTGGGTGTTTGTTTTAGTTGTTAATTTTATTAATCTGACTGTAAAATCTCAGATATTTTATGATGGGGTACTTTGGTAATAATTCGATTTCTTTAATTAACCAAATTAAAAATTATATATTTTTAAGTGTTTAAGTGGCGTGAAGGTTATACATAGTACATCGGAACGTGCTCTTACTGTTAATAGCATAAATACGTTTTTTATAAACAACAAATTCTTATACCTACATACTTAAAGTTAATGGTGAATCAAATATAATTTAAAACTTGCTAATTTTAATTTTTTGATTTTTTTATAAACTAATCTTCAAATATATTAATTATATAAATTTCTAGAAGTAAACAGGTTTTTTTAGGTTTCAAAAAGTTAACATGCAAATTCCACAACGTCAAAGTGTAGAGAATTTTTGCTGCCAATGTTCAAAGATATTTTATGTGAAGGTTTTCTGTTACTTTTTAAGATTTGTATTGAAATCAGTTAAGTTTGTCATTACATTGCAATTAAACTTTGCAATCACATTTATGAACACTGTCCAATACATATTTTTAAACCTACTTGTTTGTATGAACGGTATGGTATTTAATGATGGAAAGCAGAATATTTCAAAAAGCAATTTCCATTTATACAGTAATAATTTAACCATAATTTCACCAAACTGCCGTTGAATTTATCGTGATCCGAGAGTTTGCTGCCACAAGTCTCAGGTCACTTGATTAACATCGATTACCCCACTCGCTTGCACTGTGGTTAAATTTTTCATTTTTCACGAAACATTTACTGCAACCCATCATGTTTGGATTTACTTTTTTACATTATTGTATGGTCTTTCCCTCGAGCTTTGTGATATATAATTTATGATTCACCTATTTATTACTTGTTTCGTTTATTATTTTAAAAGCATTTTTGGGTGGTAATGTGGTAATCTTTTTCTATGCATTGACTGACGAAAGGCGCATGTAGTGTGACCCATTAAGAACCAGGACCAGGCATTCGAATTTTTTAATATAGTGGCACCCTAGATGTACTTGTAGAACCAAGTACCTACTTGATTCAGTGATAATATAGGGGTGATATATTTTCTGGAAGGGTTTTTTCAGAAAATCACTAATCAGCATCACTCAAAACCATAGTTTCTGTGGAAGTAGGTACCTAAAGATGATGTAAATTATTCAGTTATTGGCATTACTGATTATAACAACCAAATAATAAAATAATGTGGACATGTTAAATTGTAAATATAGTACCCAAGTCAATTTACGCATCATTCTGAATCATTTGTTTTTTATTTTTATAAACAATCATATAAGTGTATTTCACATTGAAAGACAACTTTATTTTAAAAGCCCGGGTAAACAATTATTCTGCATAAATTGATAAAAATTGAAATATACCTACTAGGGATTAAGTTTGATATTCACGACCTCGTATCTTTTTTATTTTAAAAAATATACAGCTATAACATAATACATAAGCTATAACAAATTTTTTAATCGCCATTCAAACTCCATCAAATGACATTATTAGATTGTTTCCATTGTAACATATGTCAAAATTGCTATAATCAACTGTTTTTGCTCAAATGGTACACTATATATTTTTATCAATTCTGGAAGATATTTTTTTCTGCGTTCAGCTATATAAGAAAGTCTATAGTTTCATTAGAAATATTGCTTGAAAACAACAAAAAATATGAACTTTACTTTCAGTAGCTTTATTCTGAAAATGATAGCGGAAACAACTGAATTTTGACGCTTGTAAATAACGGTTTGCCAAAATAATTGACATTTTGTACCTACCTATTCTACCTACAACTAATTATAAAATGAATGCTTAAAGTAGGTAATCAAGAAAAACTAGATATGATTTTAATTTATGGAGAGTGCCGAAACAACGCTAAAACTGCCAGGCATTTATACCAATATTCCGTAAAAACCACTTCCATCAGATAACATTTTCGGAAAGTTAGCGGCAGATGGAAGTTTTCAAAAGAAAAGAAGAGTTTTTAAACCCAGAAGGGCAAGAGATGAAGAACATTCGATAAAAATGTTAATTGGCCTGCTAGATCTCCGGATCTCACTCCTATAGATTTATTTCTTTGGCCTTACGTAAAAGAAAAAAATTTACTCTTCGCCTTTAAATAATATTGACGACCTTAAAAATAGAATAAGAGTAGAATTTCGGAAATTAAAAAAAGAAAAAACAAAAAAAAACACTAGAATGTGTTTGTAGAGAGGTAGTGATAAACATAGCTATTATGTGTTTGGAAGCAAATGGAGGTGATTTTGAACATTTGAAATAAGTATTGTTTTAAATTGTTATATTATTATCGTATTAAAAATAAAATATGTACGAGTACTTTAAAAAACATAATAACTTGTTTCCGCAGCTGGTCATCATTTTTCAATAAAACTATTAAAAGTAGGGTTAATTTTTTTTGCAGAAAAAAATATATCTTATAGAATTGATAAAAAATATATAGTGTCCCATTTGAACCAAAACAGTTGACTATAGCAATTTTGCCATATGTTACCATGGAGAAGATCTAATAATTTGTCATTTGTCATATGATAGAGTTTGAGCGGCGATTTAAAAATGGCCGCGACTATCAAACTGAATCACCCGGTATAATAGAGTTTTAATTGACGCTGAGTTTGAGATAAAAAAATCCGAGAAGCTTCTTAAAAAATTAGAGGGCCACATTTTACGTATTTCAATAAATTAAACAGATTTTATATCAAGAGAAATGGTACAGTGACACCCGTTATCCTAGAATCAGCTCTGCTTCTAATTCCTTACTACTTTTTGTCATATAATATTTATTTTATACATGTACAGTTTCACCTTTCATAAATAATTGATAGGTTCTGTTATTTGCTGCAAGCTAAGTATGTATATGATTAAAAAGTCTTGATTTGTTTGTTTGATGTATACCTAATAAGTAATGATTTGCCTACTTACATAGATTATTTGAAATTATGGATATGTTTGATAAATAAATGATTAGCATAAATTGATTTTCTTCGCCTGTATTATTTATTTCAACAGTTATTGACTCTGTAGTTGTATTAGAGATAACATCGATACTTAAAACTGGATATTTTTATAGTTTATGAAAGGAACTTAATAAAAAAATAATTTTTTTAGTATTTCATTTATATCATATTATTTGTCATTTACCAGTTATGCAGCGTGAAGGTCGAATATTTAAATAACTATCAAAAATTGTTCTTTTTATTTCTTGGAAACTTAAAATATAAAATGTTGGAATTTTTACCCTCTTTTACGCCTACGAGAGACAAAAAGGAGTTTAATTTCCCTTTACCTTTGAGTTGTTTGAGATAATCTTCATTGAAATTTAACATTTTTTATCTTTAATAATCTCTATAATACAATCATTTTAAAATATAATAAAAAATAAATTAATTTACTTAATCAAAGATATGTATTAGGGATGTATATGTATACATCCATTTGAGTTAAGAGAAATACATTTTATGGACGCCCATAATTGGGAGTTTATTTATTAACGAAATGACGACCCTTTGATAATAACGATGCTCATCAATATTACAGAAAAATATGTCTTATGGATTTACTTACATCGGATATTCATTTGGATAATCAATTTTTTTAAATTTGTTTGAATTACCTTCAAAATAGAGTCAAAAATAC
>NW_019416437.1:1433409-1445182 GCF_000390285.2 Anoplophora glabripennis
AGCAAGACAACATTTGTATTATGGTGAAGTATTTGTGTTATGGTGAAGCAAGACATCATTTGTGTTAGTTCGTAGAAAGTGAGTAAGACGGACCCAAATGTGTTTACACGTGAGTGGATAAAATTTTGAACAATTGCTGTTGCAACATCGGGTATGTCAAATGATTTTATTACTTAAAAACACAAATTAATTTTATTAAATTAATAAAGGCAAAAGCATTTGAATTTGCCGATATAAAATAGGTGCTATAAAATTCTATTTATTTCTTTCCTTGCGAAAGTTTTTGTCCGTTTTTATCACACTGCCATGCCGGTCGCATTGTGCGAGGTCAGGTTTTACAGTGGACCAGTTTCCAGTGCCGTGCAGAAGTGTATTTTTAAATTAATTTCGAACTGCCCTTTTTCATTTTTTCTTTACAATATTGTATTTGTACATCCAGAATTTTTTTTTTGGATACGTTCTGAATCACCCTGTATATTTTTTTAAACCAATATGCATTGGAGTTAACACAAATAAAATATGGATGTCAATATTTGATAAATTCATTTTATTTATGAAATGACGATAAGGATGTCTATCAATATTACTTAGTCAGATTCTCATTTGGACAGTGTAGGATAATAGTGTGTATAGGATTTTTATGGGTATCCATTTGAGATATTAAAATCTTACGGATGAATTGGAATATTTATTTAATTGTGGATAGAGAGTAGATTGTAACGTGTATGTAGTATGAAAGCGTTTGCCTCATTTTTTAAGTTTAGTTATTGCGTTATCATCACCTTTTGTTTTAGCTGTATTAAAGAATTATCGTGTGTAATCCTTTTATTTATTCTTAATGACGTTTATGCACTTTAAACAATGAACATTCAATTATTTTCTAACGACTACTTGGTCCTTCCACCGCTGATGTGATTTTTAGGTGGTATTTCTTTTGAGACTCTTTAGGACGATATTGCCTATAACTTTTAAACGGGAAGTAATACAGGAAAAATTTCTCTAATAAAAGTTTATTAGAAAAAAGAGAGCTTTTTAACAGGAAAAAAAATTGGGTATGTTTCTGTAAAAAATATAATTGATGACGTCATTAGTAGTTTCTGTCAAATCTCAAAGATAATACTTTGGATTGAAAATGGAGCATACCTCATCCCATTTAACACCACGTGTCCCAAATTTTATTTAAATTTTTTGTATTCTCGCTGTAGGGTAGGCCCATACTCTCGAGTTTGTACATTGTAACAATGTCGATTAAAACTACAGAAAATAACGATTCATGGATACTTTTAAGGTGAGTATCGATATATGTATTAAAATAATGCTATGATTGTTGAAATAAGAGACCTGTTTGTCTTAGCTGGTACGATGAAAGAAAAATGAATGAGATCTATAAACCGCAGGACTAAAAATGACTAAAAAAACGGATACCCATCGAACACCATGTACTATGTAATAAAAAGTATGGTAAAATTCCTCGAACTTTCCATGGTAACCTGTTGTCATGGAATGTTCGATTAAAATTAAAAGTGCGAAATATTTTAGGAGGTGGTTGCCGAGGTATTTTTGTGAAAAAAAGTTCATAGGTCGAAATGTGCTTCGTTTTCGAGATACAGAGTGTTAAAATTTTAACTTTTTATTTATTTTTATTAGTTATTTCAGTTTTAAAGATATTGACTCGAAATTTGAAATACGCTTTGGAGCGATAAATGTGCATCTTTTGGGGTGATCCGAATATTTCTACTTGCACCAGTGGCGTTCGTGCTTGAATGCTACAACCTTATTTAATAAAAAAATGGTACGCCACTGACTTTTTCCTGTTTTGATACTTTTTTTCGTATGATGCACTGTTTTTGAGGAAAAAACTTAAACATATTTTATTGCAAGTTGTGTATTTTTAATTTCTATTGATACATTATCTATAGTAGGATCATATTCGATGCAAAGTAATAAATCATTGCCTGTCAAGGGAATCAGTGCAACACGTTTTAGGGGGTTTTGGAAATTGAATAATTTCTTTATGCATTATGGATTAATAGTTATATATTTATGACGGATAAAATGAAAAACAAAGGCATCTCCTTCGCACATTGGGCGGCAGGGCAACAATACATTTATTACTCCCTTCATCCTCCCTCATATGACTTGTGTCTTGTGTTTGTTGCGGCGACGCGCGTGCCGGCTCGGCGTGGTCAGTTTGGTTTCGGTTGTATTGGTACTGCGTGTTTCTCGCTCGCGATATTTGTGAGGTTATAACTGTTATAAGTGCAATTATATTTCGTTCGGGCTGTATGTGTGTTTCGCGCTATTATTTGAGAATTTGTGAGTGAAATCATATTTCATGTGCTCCGTAACAAGTGTTTTTAGTGTTTTATTTGTGTGCTGTGTGTGTGTGTTTCGGGCTGTTGTTTGTGAATCGTGAATGCTATTATATTTTCTGTGGTAGTGAAGATTTTTGTATTATTATTGCTCTGTTGTCGTTATATGGAGAAATGGAGGCGGTGGCTGGATGTTCTCAAGCCGGATGTACTGCTGTGGGTACAAAAAAATATGTATTAAGTTACAGAGAAAAAACGATAATATTAAATTCTATAACGCTTTAGAAAAGGATCATCCCATGAAACTGAAGACTGGTTTGGTGGAAATGTGTTCTAGATATACTGGAGTAAGCGAATCATCTGTTTTCAAAATTTTAAGAGAGAAGAAAAATGAAGGAGACGTTAAGAAACCTAAAAAAGGGGGTGGAAAGAAGAAATTAATATTAAATGAAGATGAGAAAAATGCACTTCGGCGTACAGTACATAAATCATAGAATTTATATTTTGTTTATAATTTGTTAATATTTCTTGTTTGATAGAAAAATAACTTAATTTGTTGAGATTGATAGAAAATTGTGGTTAGTATTTTCATTTGATAGAATCATATCATAGGATTTATATTTTGTTTTCATTCTGTAAATATTTATAGTATATCTGTTATACAAGGTTTTTGCTTTGAAACTTCGTTCTCCTTATAAAAAAAGAATCGTAATGGAGTGCGATGAAGGGATCAGTTCACGTCTGGAACCCTGTTCCTACAAAAATCCCTTTATTCTCATAAACTATTTGTTTTAAATGTAATTTATTATAAGTCTAATTCGTTATTTAGATTCCACATATGTACAACATTTCACCTCTGTACGCGCCACTGTTTATTGTTCCCTGCTTTACGATCAAGCTCGCCAGGTTAGTATTTGAGTATAACCGACCACTTCGTACACTCGATGCACCTGGCCGACTACAGCTAGTACCAGAACACAGTGCGTATGCAGCGGTATTTCAGATTTTACATTCAATTTCATTTCAAATTTGAAGGTACTTATTTATTTACAAACACTATATATTTTAAAGGTTTTATTAAATATTACATAACTGTTACCTGGCAACAGGTTACCATGGAAAGTACAAGGAATTTTACTATACTTTTTATTACATTAAGTTGGAAATAATTTTACTTAAAATACCAATTTTTATATTACCATTAGTTCTCTATATACTTGCCTTTACTGCACGGTTTTCGTGTCGCACCCTACAGGATAATATTCTAAGTAATTAGAAAAGTATCTGCATAGGCAATAAAGTGAAGTACATATTTAATTTTGACAGCTAAAGCTCTAGCGAAGGTACGTGTGTACCCCCAGAGACGATTTTCTATTTATGTTCATCGAAATCTTCGTATGCCATCTGCCTTTGAAAAGGAGAGAACGGTTTACTGTTCTCCACATTCCATATAACAATTTATCGACTCATTAAGTGAGTACTAACTAAATTACAGACTTATTACAAAAAATGCGCTTAGGATCATAGAAATGTCCCGTTATAAAATCACACGTATAAACACCGTAATTAACACGTGTAAACTACGATTCGCTTTATTGAACAGAAGGTATGTGTAGGTAAGGTTTAAACAAACAATTTACTATGTTGTCTTACTATTCTAGAAAAATTGCTGTTGTATAATGAGCGGTACCCAGTTCAGTTTACAGTTCTATTTAATTACACACGAAAGTCTCAATTTTCAACTGAATGAACAGTGTTAGGTGTAACACATATATACGTTATGTAAGGTGTTGTAATAGCTCCATTCATAAAAGAATTGATATTAGTTACACCTTGGAAGTATGGAGGGCAATTTCACATATTTGGCTTCTCGTTGTCTGGCGAGCGATTAGGTAACTGAAAATTAATTGTAAGCTAAAAACTTCACAGAATTCTTGTCGGAGAGAAAGGATTGTACTTTTGGATTGTGCGTTTATACGATTTTTGTATACTATTTCTGTTAATTAATTTTAGAAATCGTTAATTTAATTTCATGAACTTATGTTTGAAATAGATTGGTTTTCAGTAAAAAATAATTATTTTTCAGAAAGGATCAAAAATATGTTTCAAACAGATATTATATCTCCATCGGATGTATGTACTTCGGAAATTTAGCTTCAGAAAAAGTCACTTCAATTTAATCTTTTTAAATTTAATTTGATATGGAATTATTCTGTTTCAATTTTGTCAAATGTATTTCGGAAGAAGTTATTTAAATTTTAGAATTCGTCAGTTCGATTTGCGAAAATTTCAATATTTTAGAAAGTATCGATTGAGGGTGATTGAGTACAGGGTGTTTGTAAATAAGTTTGATATATTTTAGGGGGTGGTTGCCCAAGTTATTTTGTGAAAAAAGTTCATATAAGCGTAAGTAAGCAGGTCGAAATATGCTTCGTTTCCGAGATACAGAGAGTTTAAATTTTAATTATTTTTATTAATTATTTCAGAGTTTTAAATATATTGACTAGAAATTTGATGGTTGTATTTTATTTAGAAATATTGACAGCAATCTACTAGATAACGTATCAATAGAAATTAAAAATTGAAATAAAATAAGTTTTATTTTTTTCCTCGAAAACAATGCATTCTACGAAAAAATTGAACGGATCAATTTCATTCAGAATTGATGACGGATTTCTAAAAATATATCAAAATGGGAAAAGTCAATGGCGTATCATATTTTTTTTAATTAAAAAGGTTTGTGGCATTTCCGCACAAAAGCCACTGGTGCACACAAATCCCTCCGAAGCGTTTTTCGGAGTTCGAGTCAATATCTCAAAACTCTTTAAAATAACAGAGGTCAACAAGGGTCAAGAAGCAGACACACTAATATGTATTCCCGAAGAATTTTGGTGCACTGAATCCTAATCTGGCCGCAGAATTGCTCTATCACGTGGAACAATATAACCTAACCTAAAAGTGCAAAAAACACTCCTTTTCATCATATTTGAGGTTATATTGTAATGCCATCTATTCTTTAAAAAAAAAATACATATAATTTAAAAGTACAAGGCTCCCTCTTTCCAATGTCGTTGAGTTTGCTCAAATATTTTTTTTCCGTTGAGATATCACATGTTGAAATTTCTAAGTTTATCAGTTTCTTAATATGCGAAAATATATTAAGGATCCCTTAGACGTCAAACAATTGATTGCAGTTCAGAAACTTCATACTCAGAAACCTTCAATACATACGAACTCAAACTCACAAACTCCAAATCCACTAACCCACAAACCCTAAACCCACAATCCCCTAAACCTACAAACCCCAATCCCATAAAACCCGAACCTACAAACTCCAAGCTTACAAACCCCAAGCCCACCAACTCCAAACTTACAAACCGTATGGGTATGAAGTTTCTGAATTGCAATCGACTTCTTGATGTCTAAGGGATCCTTAGTAGATTTTCGCATATTAAGAAACTGAGAAGCTTAAAAATTTCAACATGTGATATCTCAACGAAAAAAAAAGATATTTGAGCAAACTCAACGGCATGCGGAGGAGGGAGCCTTGTACTTTTAGATTGAATGTATTAGTTTTTTGAAAAAGAATAGATGGCATTACTACATAACCTCAAATATGACGAAACCCTGTATATTCATTTAAAGCCATAATAATGAAATGACGAAATTAATTTGTTCCAATTTAAGTTGAACTTTGTGATATTTTTCAAAAACTTGAACCTTCTGTAGATTACAAATGAAGCAACTTTGGACTAAAGTCTACGAGGTCTGTTCAGAAAATAACCGAACTTTTTGAATTATGTGCTTATTGAGATAGTTAAAAATATGCGGTTAGCAACATTGCGTTGCGTATAACCACATCTCTAAAGACACGTTCTTGGATTGTTGATATCTTATTTAGTTTTCGTGATATTGTTATTTGAGTGCAACATGTTGTAGTGTTAGTGACGATTTTTGAAATGAGCGATTTTCTTGAACAACGTTGCGACGTAAAATTTTGCGTGAAACTGAGGAAAACTTTTGCGGAAACGTTTCAACTTTTGAAACAAGTTTACGAAAATTATGCTCTGGGTAGTATACAATGTTATAAACAGTTTTCATGATTTAAAAGTGGTCCTCGGTCAATTGAAGATGATCCTCGACTAGGAAGGCCTTCAACTTCAACTGATGGCTCCCACATTCAGAAAGCCAAAGATCAGAAGAGGTTAGTATCTCAATTGGGTCATGCCATGAAATTTTGACTGAAAAACTGAACATGCATGGAGTTGCAGCAAAATGTTTTCCTCGTTTGATGACCGAACAAAAGAAAGAAAATTGTGTGGACATCTGTCGGCAACTCCTTGAACATTCCGATGACGATGAGACATTCATTCAAAGAATCATAATGAAAGACGAAAGATGGGTTTACGGCTACGACATTGACACAAAAATTCAACTATCACAATGGATTGGCAAAGGATCTCCATGCCCCAAGAAAGCACGTCAGTCTCAATACAATGTCAAGGTGAAACAGTGAACCGTGTGTAATATCAATTCGTCAGTTTTGTATCAAAAATCATAGTTGCCAGATCTAGTACTATGCGATTTTTTCTTATTTCCGAAATTAAAATCAGTGCTGAAAGGATGACACTTTCAGACTATTGATGGTCATTTAATAGCCATTTTGAATGAAGCAATCCAGGACTGCTTCGCGGAATGAAAACACCGCTGTAATAATGTATAAAATTAATAATAAAGTTTAAAAAATTTAAAAAAGTGTCAGTAATTTCCTATTACTGCAGACATAAAATTAAAACAGGTTTAGGTTAATAAACTTCTAGTCTTGGGCATAAGAAACAAATTATGCTTAATTAGATGATTATTTTCCTTTAGTCATGTGACAAGTGAAATTCTTCATGTATCTAAGGCCAATGGAAGATTTGTGGAAATTTACTTCTTAATTATGTATTCAGTATACTCGCATGCAAAATCCCACTGTAACCGCATTCTTCGGTGTCTTGTCAATAAATTTTCGTCCTACGCACTATCAGTTGAATATCATGGACTGGTATAGGTAGACGGTGCAAGTCACGGCACTGGTTCTTTTAAAATAACGTTGAATACAGCATACAAAAAATTAATAGACGTACAGGAGATTAACAAGTCGGTATGAATAAACAAAATTAGTTCGTGAAAATGAAAGTCATTCCGGTCAAATTACTATTGCTATGTAAATTTTATGTTACGAGGAAATTTAGATCTAAAAATGTATGCACGCTTTTGAAATTTACAATGAAATAATGCTAGATATTTTTAGATAGTTATTTTAGGTTCTAGTTGAATAGTATGAATACATATAATTCATATTACTTGCTCATTTTTGTGTAAACTCTGGTAAAGAATTTAATTTTTAAACTTTTCCGCAGTTTATATATTACTCAAATTAATACAGATGTAGGTAGTTGAATTCCAAGAAATGATACTGTTAAGTGTGTTAAATAAAAAAAATCATTTTATTGGCTTTTTACATATATCAAAACCTTTTGGTATATAAAAATAATGTAGTATGTATAAATTAATGTAACGACAGATATTAAGTCCAAAAGATACGTTAAACTTTATTTTATGAATAGATATAATAAAATCTACCGATTAGTCATTCATTCTGATACATTTCTGATCTCAGTTCAAATATCTTTGTCCTTTGTCTAACATTTTAATGTGAATTTATAAGAATACATTGTAGAGTGGAAGTACCAAAGGCATTTAGTGCCTAATTCATAAATCTGATAAAATTAAGAAAATAATTGTACAAAGTGTATATTTTTATTTTTAGGTTTTTACTTCAAAGACATTTTATTTTCTTAATAACTGGAAATAATAACTCGTTAGCAAAGCGTTAAATAAATAACTGAAATAAATATATGTAGAATATAAACAGAATTAAACATATATCTAATTATCTGCCTTTAAAAGTAAGAGAATAGCAAGAACATAATTGTAGATGGCAGTCCCAAACGAATCGTAAACTTCTGTACATACATTGTCTCCAAATAACCTTTCTTTTTCATCTGACAGGTGTATTTTAAAATTCAGTCGGTTTCTCTTTCGCGGTCTTATTGAGTACCTGTTACGCGATTGGTAGTTGATCACTTCATTTGTGATGGATAAAACGTTTACTTATAAAAATAAAACAAGTTGAAACGTCGGACTTTCGCTGGGTAATTGAATTTAATGTTGACTTTGCCATATCTGGAAAACGGATTCAAATTTTTTCCTCGACTTCGACGAGTTTAAAAATAAACGCTTTTCACTGCTCTAATGAATGGCTTGACAGTTTGCATACTAATTCATCCACAAATCAAAATCCCGAGAGAAAGTGAAGATAATTGTATATTATTAAGAAAACATCTGTAAGTATACATAAAAAGTTTTATTGACAATTTTGACGCATATAACAAGTAATAATAATATAGAATAAATGGTGTTCTTTGTTGATTAAACAGTCATTTGGATAGAAATATATTTTACCTCCACAATTAAATGCATGCGAAACCCTGACAAATGTCCAAGATATCCTTTGTCCTTTTGTACAGATGGTAAATGTTAGACGTGCGTAAAAGTTAATTATCATCAAGCAGGTAAACCTTGTTTTAATTACTTTGCAAGTTATAAAAGCATTCATGCAGTAGCATATGTTCAAAGCTGAAAAGGCATCCGAGATATTCGTTAAAGTATGCGCACTCAAATTATTCTAGACTCCACATTTATGTAAAGCCTTTATGGATTTTTTTGTAGAACCAGAACGTGTATCTTAAAATGATTAATTCGCCAGACGAATATTTTAAGTCTTATTTATTATATTTTTGTTATATAAAAAGTCAAATATGTTATATGAATATGTTATACGAATCGGTTACAAATTTCTGTTAATTGGGGGAATATAAAATGTAATAGTTTTTCGTCACCCAGTGTTTGCAAGAGCACTTTTGAAACAAAAATGTTTATTTGAAAACTATCGTATAGTTCCCGACATTTGACAAATTTGACTCACCCTGTATACACATTTCGTATTAAAATTAAAACACCTCAAAATAAGATCTAATTTCAAAACTTTTTTTTTTCTCGCGAACAGCTAACCTGATTTTGACGGTCTTTTTCAATTATGTATTCCTCTTTTTTACTATTTACCGACTGATAAAATATATTTCTTTTCCAGAGCCCCGACGATGAGAACAACAAACCGCGCAGTCCTGTGGATTCTAATAAGCGGATGGCTCACAGCAAAGGCGTCTCGATGTCTTTCGGGTTCCGGCGACGTCCTATGACGGCCCCGTCAATCGCATCGAACGCCAACGCCGCCAGACGGCTCGCCAACGCTGATGTTATAGACAGAAACGGCAACGAGCACACCGACACCGACGCCCTGACCAGCAATGTCGCCCCTACCGGACGATCGACGCCGCGGCTTGCCCCGCCGAAGAAGGAGCCGAACGCCACCAGGGTGTCCAGATTTGGGTTCAGGTGAGTTTTCATGTAGAAGAAATTTAAATTTTAAAAATAACCAGTGTCAACAGCAAACTTAAAAATGTTGTAATTTATAAAAACTGTAGGAGAGTTATTTTGCTGTATAATACTAAAGGACCCCGCACTGTCTTTATGAAAATGTGGGCTTGGTCAAATTGGCTGAAATTGTAGTAAGTTGTTGTTTTCGTGTCACTGACCAAAAGTCTCCACAGTACCTACTTGGGTTCGAAAATCAATTATTTCCTACTGATAGCGGTCTGAATCAGTAAGGCTGATGAAGGCTGCAAAGTAGTATGAGTAACTTTTGTGAAATGTTGTGATAAAAATCTATTCGATGACTTCCAAAAGTTGCTAATTAACATTTTTGACATGTACCAAATACCAAACTCATCTCATTAGCCGTTGGCAAAAGTAGTTTATAGATTACATTCATACATCTTTCAGTTAAATGCAATTATCTCTAAGCTATTGGTGCTACTTTCAGAGCCAGAGTGACCTAGGTAATATGAAATTGTTTATTCTTTCTCTCCTTCTTGTCCATCTTTTGAGTGATGGGGCCCCTGGCTTGAGACCGGGATCAGTTTGGTATTTGGTACATGTCAAAAATGTTAATTAGCAACTTTTCGAAGTCATCCAATTAATTTTTTCTATAAATATTTCACAAAAGTGATTGTTTTTATTGCAATATTTTACTCATATTGCTTTGCAGCCATCATCAGCAGATCTGACTCAGATTCCTATAAGTAGGAAAGAACTGATTTTCAGAACCAAGTACTTTCAAACGATCTTCATCAAAGTCAGATGATCTTACTGAAGTGGAGAATCGTTCATATCAAAACAGCCTTCTTTGGAATGAGAAAACAATTTTCTTGACGTACTTTCCGCAATAGTGCTCTCCCCATAAACGGCTCAAATGGATCTAACGGGATGCGATGTCTTTACTTCTCTATTGAACGTGAATAAAAGGATTTGTCGAAAATGCTCTATTTTCTACTTGACACTCCATTTAATTTTGCGGATAATTTACTCAGTCTGTACAAATTTATAAAGATTATTGAATTAAACAATAGTATAACATTATAATAACTAACATATTTGTCTAACGATTAATTTCCAAGGCACTCTAACCATGGAAACCAAGAACATTTTATAATTTATTTTATTTTTTGTTTAATGTGTGGCATCAACGCCATTACACTTCTTTACATTTTTTATATTGTTAAATAATTTCGGAGCACATTCTAAATGTTTAGTTATTTCAGTAGAAAAACAAATACACATAATTAATAATCATCATAAGTAATACAACATAATTAATTTGCAGACTTTTTGCCACTTATAAATGCAATGTTTCGAAGACACAGTTCTTCGCATGTGAGTGTTGTGTTCTTTACAATAAAACTTGAGAAAGTATCTATTACAACATCAAATGTGTTATTATCTTAATCTGCATCTGAATTATGCTTTATTTTTGTAACTTCCCTGAAATTTATTGAAACAATTCTTATTTATAGAACTCACTTTGCGCTTCTTCAGACGCATAGCATGGGTGCGAGCTCAGTATTATTCTTGTATATGTACAGGCTGGTCCATTTTCAATGGGAATTTAGGGTATTTCAGAAACTACTAAAGATATGATAAATCTGACACCACGTTCTAGAGCTCGATTTTCATGGCAAACTCGACTGTCAGATCGGAAATTTGCTATCTTCATTTGTTTCTGAGTTACAGGGCGTTTCTCGTTATTGTGACACTTTTTAACATGTCTGTATCTTAGCTGTTAAGTAAGTTAGAGTTAAAGTAAAAACGGCTCAAGACTAATTCTTTGGCGTAGAATTGAATGCCGGTATTAGATTTTTAGTAGATCTTAAGATTTCGGAGTTATGACCCAAAGTTATATTTTTTTAAATGGAAATCGTAGCTGACCATGGGCTAAAAAAATAGAGATTTTTTTC
>NW_019416437.1:1445903-1452363 GCF_000390285.2 Anoplophora glabripennis
ATTCATACATCTTTCAGTTAAATGCAATTATCTCTAAGCTATTGGTGCTACTTTCAGAGCCAGAGTGACCTAGGTAATATGAGATTGTTTAATGTGTGGCATCAACGCCATTATACTTCTTTACATTTTTTATATTGTTAAATAATTTCGGAGCACATTCTAAATGTTTAGTTATTTCAGTAGAAAAACAAATACACATAATTAATAATCATCATAAAACAACATAATTAATTTGCAGACTTTTTGCCACTTATACATAAATGCAATGTTTCGAAGACACAGTTCTTCGCATGTGAGTGTTGTGTTCTTTACAATAAAACTTGAGAAAGTATCTATTACAACATCAAATGTGTTATTATCTTAATCTGCATCTGCATTATGCTTTATTTTTGTAACTTCCCTGAAATTTATTGAAACAATCCTTATTTATAGAACTCACTTCGTGCTTCTTCAGACGCATAGCATGGGTGCGAGCTCAGTATTATTCTTGTATATGTACATTGTGTATGTCACATACTATTTATCACTTTTTGGAATTCTCTAATTTTTTTATTGCAATCTATTTGCCTTGCACAATATTTTGATTTATGCACTTACTGATCCGCTAGTATGGATAAAGTCATTATCGGTGTGAAACCATTTATCCTTTTCCTGTATTAAATTTATTAAATAGTTTTTCAAGTACCTATTTTATTAGGAAAAAAAAATATGCTGCTATTGTGTTGTAAACAAATTAAACCTTCTTTGGAATACTCTTTTTTGTGAAGGGACAATTTTATGATCAGTAAGAGGTCCTAACTTGATCTCTGTGTAGTTTTTTCTATTCTATTCTATTTTCTTCCGTCAAATAAATATGTATGTATGACTATTTTTTAATTCTTAGTTTTTATATGACCGACAACATAGTAGTAGTCCAACAATGTAAATTGAAGAGGAATATCCACATTCATCCCCTTATCTTTTTTACCTTTCTATGATGAAGAACAAATCTTTAAACGAAATTTTCTTGTAATTTCAAAAAATATATATAAAAAACAATTAAAATATGTTTCAGTTTGTGCTCGTTTGGAATAGAACACCCCATATATTTTTGTCGTTTTTTAAATCGTCTTTTTCTGATTGCAATGATAGATATATGTCACATATTTGCAAGGAAGATTTTGTCACAGATTTTTTATGTATTCCTTCTTTCCTTCCTTGCAAACAAATCTAGAAAATTTCCTAAAACTTTGGTTTTTACCATTTTTTTTTCTCTATACAAAAAAAAAAGATATGAGTATAATGTTATGTAAATTATACCTGTACAAAATCCAGAACTATTTAATTGAAACTATTTAATTGAAACTGACGACATTTTCTTGAGTTCATTCTAAACAATAAAAGTTAGAAATAGAATTTTTCGGAGTGCATAGATTTCATTAAAGTGTAGCGATGTTTTTCGTATTCCAGATGCAAGTTAAAATAAATGTTAATTTTTCAAAATATGTGCTTCTCTGCACAATGTGGAATTTAAAACTTGGCATACTGCCCATCTTAAAAGTATGTGAACTACCAACCTAAATACTTGATCAGTTCATAAAAAATGGTTCACTAATCAGATTTAAGTAGACATTTTATTGATAAAAAGTGTTAAAAACACGAAATACTAATTAATCACAATTAGTTAATATTTCGTGAAATATTTATATTGTCTGAAATTATTTACATACCTATTTGTGCCATATTTCAATTTATCGCTATTTAGTAGTCATTATTTTAATATTATAATTAATTATTTAGTAGCGAGTATTTAGTATTTTATCATTTATTAGCTTTGTCAGTGTGAAATTTTTGAACAGAAAAAATATCCTGATTCTTTTAGTGCAAAGGTTTATTTAATTTATTTTTAATTTTTTTCACAACTGCAAAATAACCCATACCTTAATATAAAAATATTTCAGTTCTTATTTGGATTAAATTTATGTTTCATATGATGATAATTTATCTCGTTTGGACAAAACGTCGCTTATAAAAAAAGTCGTTTATTAATAATAATATATTTCTTAACGATCTCTCTCAATATTTTCTCCATAATTCTTCCTTCGATCACTGCTTAGTCCAAACAATATTGAAGTTGAAATAAACGTGAAGTGCTGTCTATGGAATAACTATGGACTAACTTCATTTGACACAATGAGCATGGACTACATTATTTGCACAATGTGCCGGATATACGAGGCTGTTTGATACAAGATTATAACAACTAATTTTTTACAGTTCGTTGTCCTTCTACATTATACACAAGTTTGTGTTTTTTATGAACCATAAGTGAACACATTAAGGCAGATTCATGTTAGAATGTTTGCATTTTTTCAGAAATTCTGGACAAAGTTCAAATAAGTCGTTTTACAAGTTTCACGAAAATACTGACTTATTCCAAAAACTGACGAGTATACCAATTCATGTTACCACTTGCGCTTAACAAAGCTAAATAAAATTAGGTAATAATTAAGAAGAGGAAGGAAGATTTTAGAAATGAGATTCCTGCGATCCCCAGGCATATTTAATTATTTGAAGATGAATAATTATATATTAATACATTTGGCGTAATTTATTACGTAAGCTGATAGAAATAGCAACAAATATTAAAATTTCATAAATATGTAGAATTATTCTGTTCCTATTTTTACGATTTCGTAAAAATATATTTACATTCGTTCTTATATAAAACAGCTTTTAAGGTTGGTCATATTGGAGTAAAATTTATAATTTTTATGCAAAAAAATTGCGGATACAAAGTACGGGAAAAATTCAGATAATTTCAACTTTATTTTTTAAATTTGGTTGATTAGTGAAGTTATATAAACGTCATACCATTCCCTGAATATGAAAATAAAAAAACTATTTCGAAAAGTATCGAGTTTACTACTATTACAGTAGTATACCCTACAATTAACATCCTTTCATCTAGTGCAAATATTAAACGTATTAAAAACTGAACCATAAAATCACTTATCTCATGCAATAGACTACGTATCACATACGTTGTAATATACAGGGTAGCCCATCGAAAACGTACCACAAGGCATTACAGGGTAGTAAAGAACTTTTCGGCAAAATCCAAAAACATGTCAAATTTGTTTCTGAGGGGAACAACTTTTGGCTCAAAAAGCATACCAAAATATGCAACCCCCTAAGTGAGGATGCTATCCCCTAAATTTTTTCAAATGGGAATGGGGGTCAAGTGGGGGGGGGGTCATTAGAAAGGGCTTTTAATTCTCTATACATCGATTCTTACTTTTTGAAAATCGATTTATTAATTTAGAAAATATGCAGCTTTGAAAATACGAACAATATTTTTGACGAGAAATGCGAAAATCGATTTAATTTTACTTCAAAACTTACGGTATTAGNCACAAAAAAGTGTTTTATTTCACGAATGAGACCCATGCACATTTGGACCAGCACAAACCAAATTTGTCATGAAGTGTTCTATAACCTTCTAGTTTTTTTTAATTGCCAAATACCATCCCTAAAACCTAAAAAGCAGCTAAAACTGCTCTTGGTAAGTGTAACCTTGCGACTTCCCTGAAAACAAGGCGGTGCATTATATTCGTGAGGCTCGTTGCATATTTTGGGTATTCAAAGGCTCAACCAGCCTTTCTCTTTCAGCCCGTCAGCATTGGGCGAACGAACGATCTAATTAGAGAATTTCTTTTTTCTGTTTTCTTTTCGTACTCTACTAGACTACCCAACAGTAATTACTAGAAAATTATAACTACAAATTACTGTATTGATTTATGACAGCCTTTCAACTACCATTAGAAATGTCAGGTATACCATGATTGCAGATATACTCCTTTGTAGGATCACATCCACTAGATGGAAAGTTGCAGGACTCATTTTGTTTTCATATGTCCACAATATGTCTATGGCATTAGATGGGTGTATCATACTGTGTCTGTGGTTTGGGAATTTGTATTCACAATGCATTAATTAAAATCGCATCACTTACTTGTCTGTTATGTGGAATGCGTGGATCACGTCTCCATCAGGTTGTAAATTTGTTATTCGAAACTGTGACTCGAGTCTACCGAAAATAGAAATAGGTACACAGAAAATAGGTTTTATGAATGGTTTTCTGGTATCTAAAGCTATAGTGCTTCAAGACGGATTGAACCTATGAATATCCGAAATATGCAATACGCCTCACGATGAAATACAGAAATAGCATATCCAAGGCTGCCCTCAAGGAAAAACCTACTGAATTCAGAGTTTTGGTTGAAGCGCTTTCGGGGAGTTCTAATACATAAGGTGGCATAGACTTTACTGGTAAACTTTTCTCTGTGTCTGTTAGTTTTATACAGTACGCGCCTAAAGTATGGAATAAATTCAGTAAAAACGAAACAAATTTTTTTTTGGAAAAATCCTCGAACAGGTCGATTTTTAATTTAAAAAATACATATTTTAGCATAAAAGGCGATTTTCAACCGTCATGTAATGACGTCATCGACATTTTTTTAAATAGCAACCCCCTATTTTTTTTCATGATTCTGAAATATTGTTTCATTGTCGATCCGACAGTTATTACAATGTTGCCATCTTACATAGGAAAGTTTTCGAGTAAATAACGATTGAATGTTAGAAAATGTAAATTTTATTAATTAAAAAAATAACAATTCCTATATCAAGCAAATACAATTCATTAAGTTTTCTACCTAAATNCAGTTCGGCGACCCGATTTCCGTATTCATTATTTTTGAAAAAAAGCTCAATAATTTCTACTCTTTCTGGAATTGAGTACACCATAATTAATCAATTTAAAAGACTCGGCAGTATTGGAACTCTTCAACTAAAGGGTTTTTCAGTAAGGGCGGGTCGATGTTGATATGGAATAAAACAAGTTGTGTGTGAGATATCAACGGAATTCTTTTTTTATTTGAAAGGTCTATGTATGCTATTATGTATGGAATATGACATCGTTCAAATGTCCGCCGCAGCTCCGCATGGTAGCACGGATCCAAGAGGTCCAATTTTGAATGACTTTGCCGCATAGATCCGGCTGAATTTGAGCTATGGCCTGGGTTATGTTGACTTTGAGGGCATCAGTCGATTGCAGCTTATTGGCATAGACCTGCGACTTCAGAAAACTCCACAAGAAAAAAATCAAGCATGGTCAAATCGCACGATCTTGGTGGCCAATTCACGTTACCTCTGCGAAGGATAACCATACCCTCAAACTGTTCATGCAGAATACCCATTGAGACAGTCGCTGTGTGGCACGTAGCGCCGTCCTGTTGGAACCACATGTCGTCCACGTCCATATCGTTCAATTTGAGCTAAAATAAATTGAAGATCATTGATCTGTAGCGCTCGCCGTTGACGGTGATGGCCTCACAAACGTCGTTTTCGAAGAAGAACGGACAAATAATGCCGCGAGCCCAAAATCCGCACCAAACAGTAACTTTTTGTGGATGCATTGCAACCTGGTGAACCTCGTGTGGGTTGGCGTCGTCCCATATACGGCAATTTTGCTTGTTAACATAGCTATTGTCCAAAAATGCGCTTTGTCGCTAAAGATGATTTTTCGGCCAAAATTGGGGTCCTCTTTCAAACGTTTCGATGCCCAATCAGCGAACAAACGGCGTTGTCTATGGTCATTAACTTGTAACTCCTGGGTTAGTTGGATCTTGTACGAGTGCAGGCCCAAGTCCCGACGCAAAATTCGCCAAGTTGAAGTACGCGAAAGTCCGAGTTCTTGTGCACGGCGATGAATAGACTGCCTCGGGTTCTTCTGCACACTTTCACGGACAGCGGCGATGTTCTCGGCCGATCTGGCGTTCCTTTGACGTACGGGTGTTGGTTGATTGTTTACCTAACCGGTCGTCTCGAATTTGGCCACCAAACGTTGAAGAGTTAATTTTGAAAGGCCACCGCGTCTCCCGTAAAATTGGCGCAACGCGCGCAACGTTTGCACTAACGACCGCTCATTTTGATAATAAAATTTTATCATTTAGACGTGCTGTTGAATCTTGTAACTTGACATGATGATTTGGCATCAGTGACTGAATAATAAGCAACATATTTGACATATGCCGAATAAAAAATATAGCCGCCATAGAGTGTCAACATCGACACGCCCTAATTGGAAAACCCTTTACAAGTCACAAGACAGTTATCTAGCAACTTCTTGTGGCCTATCTAAATACGAAACAAAAAGCGGACAATTTTTTGCACACCAAAATCAGGATAAAGAATTCGCAAATCAGAAAAAAAAACAGCGAATTCATTTGAAGGAATTTACCAAGCTAATACCGTAAGTTTTGAAGTAAAATTAAATCGATTTTCGCATTTCTCGTCAAAAATATTGTTCGTATTTTCAAAGCTGCATATTTTCTAAAATAATGGATCGATTTTCAAAAAGTAAGAATCGATGTATAGAGAATTAAAAGCCCTTTCTAATGACCCCCCACTTGACCCC